>NC_088830.1:12773589-12776089 GCF_904066995.2 Poecilia reticulata
GATCTTCAGACACTCTGTTGTTTTAACATTGGCAACTTTTTATTTTTTGTTACAATTTGGTCAGAATATGTTTTACTTGGTCACTGGAGACACATCTTGGGGTGTGTGTGTCTCATGACGTGTCTCCTGAGTCCCAGTAAAGTAGACCCATTCTTTCTATTGAAAAAAAATATATTTATTGTTAAATAACAGTAGCACAGTGGGGACAGTTATCCTGCAGCTTTTGCATTTTAAGTCATCTATAAAACCCTTCACACTGAATTGTAGTGGAGCCTCAGTCCTGAATAAATATCAGAGAAACTGTTTTACAGTAAAATCAGTCAATTGCAGACTTATTTAAAATTATTATTTGCTGAAAAAAATGTGTTTTTACCTTAACTTTAATGATCAAGAGTAGCAGCCTGTTTGGTGAGTTAATGTCACTTTTACTGAAAGAATAGTGCCCTGGAAATTTCCCACAATGCACTTTAAATCTACAGGAATGTGGTGTATAAATAGATTATGCAGTAAAAAACTGCTGAGACTACACTGTTTTTTGATTAAAAACACTAAGTCGATACTGCAAAAAAAAAAAAAATACAGTTAAAATAACAGAAATCTGTCAACTAGAATTATTACTAGAATTATTCGGGTACGAAATGGAGCCGTCTGCCACAGGACTTTTCGTTCCGAATATGCATTAACGCTTACATTGGGGACGTTTCGTACCTGCTTAGACAAATGAAGATTTAATGTTTTTTTTTTCTTCTATATTCTACTCGTTGTGCGTTGCGAGGAAAAGGTGGTTACACCTTTCTAATGTCTGTGTTCTAGCAGCAGGAGGTCGCTGAGTTATTCTGGTTCGATCAGGGGTCGTAATGTTTCATATTTCAAGCGAGTCCTCCGGCCCAACCATGGACCAGAACAAAAATAAAATAAAACAAATATCTTGAAAGTTATCAGAAAATAATGCAAAATTAAAAGTGGGAGGGTTTAGTATGTTTATGGATGTATATCATACATAATTTACATGTCGACGTGTTTAAAAATGCTTATCTACAAAAAATAAAATACATTTTATGCAGTGAGTATAAAGTGGAAGGGATGAAATCGCACCTCGTCGTCACTAAATACGAATTGAAAATCAGGGATTTCTGCTGAGGCTGAAGGGTTTCGTTTTAGACTGTGCGTAAAAGTGTTCCAAACTCCCACAAATAAAGAATATGACACTTAAATTGAAACTTAATTTTCACCTTGAATACAGGAACGAAAATGATAGTTTTACAGTAACAAGTACAAAACAGAAAAATCCATCCTTTTTCCATCAACGCATCAAATCAAAATACGTGAATATTTCTAGTGTATCCCCCCCCCCACATTCGTAAAAGCCCACAAAATGCAGCAGAGTAAAGCATCCGACATTTACCTTCCGCAGCCTGCAGCACGCTGACTTCCAGCCCTTTGAAGGTCTTGCTGGCCAGCTCCTCCAGCGCACAGAGAGGAGAGGTTTGCGTGAGGAGTGCGCGGCTGGACAGCGGCAGGCTGGACGGACGGTGCTTCTCGGAGGACGAGATGAGATGAGCCGTGCCGCAGATGGCGTAGCTCCGCTTCACCGACGGCTTGTTCAGGATGTCGTCGATGCTGAAGGGCGTCAGCGGCTTGTTGGAGTTGGCAGGAGGCGGCAAGTGGTCCAGCGGGCTGCGTCTCCTGTTCTCCGCCGCGTCGCATTTGGCCACCTCTTTGGATGTCATCATTGGTTGCAGGAAGAGTTTAGTTGCTTTCAGATTTTATAGGTTGCAAAGGAAAAAAAAAAAAAAAAAAGAAAAGGAAAAAAAAAAATCCAAAATCGAGGATGAATGTATGAAACAAAGCAAACAAAAAAAAAAGTCACATAACACTTTGGAGGTAAAGTAGAAAAAACAAAAAGAAAAAAAAGAAATAAATAAAGGGAAGGGTTATTCCGAAATGGGATGCGCTCAAAGTCTCGATCCGCAGGAATGAGGTGCCTCCCTGAAAATGGCGAAGTCCAAAAGAGTCGACGATTACTAACAAGTTATCATTGATTGGTGGCTAATCAATTATCTCCAGTGGCACTTTCGCCCTCTTCCCTTTCACTCTTTGACTATGTTGCAGTCCAGCGCTGGGCTTTTTGCGACTGGGGGGGAGAGGGGGGTGTCCCATTAATTAGGACGCATGGTTGGAAGGAGGAGGAGCCCGGCGGAATTATAATGCTCGGTGCTCTTATCATCTTTGGTCTAATTTAGTCGTGTGGTGAGACACCAGAATAGGTATGTGGGGTAAATGAGGGGAAGCAGAAAGAGAGAGAGAGAGAGACAGAGAGAGAGAGAGAGAGAGATGGAGAGAGAGTTTGAGAGATAGGGAAATAGAGTGAGAGAGAGAGAGAAAGAGGGAGAGGATCACAATCTCTTAGTCAATTTGTGAGTTTTTACGCGTGAAACTCCAGTCCAGCAGCACTTCATAGGCTTTCATTTAAGCGTATTTGGACAAGTCGACTCGGCTT